>NC_134491.1:60189288-60236788 GCF_040206685.1 Ascaphus truei | reverse complement strand
AACTGTTTAATCGGGTGAGTACTAAGTGTAGCACTTCATTAATATTGCAGCGTGGCTACACTCATACTAAGTAACAATTTCAATATTGACACATATAACTCAGTGTTGGTAACACTATTGAATAGCTCCATATAATAAGCATAACTGTACAGATGATCAGAGTGCTGTTGCTGCCAACGGTGAAGCCACAAAAGTGAAACGTACGTCGGGTACGTCTGACGTCACTTCCTCAGTGACGCCGGCTCATCGGAGAGGTGTGAGCGCACATTTGGTCGGAGTGCTGCGTAGACTGCAGACACTATACCATCAGTTCCCCTTATTCATCTCAAGTTTAAGTATAATTTATGTATCCATTAATTATGTAATGATAGGACAGCAAGTGGCTATATAACTATATATCCATTTCAGAACAATCTAGGTACTACCTGCGCGGATCACTAGCATCACGTTGTTACTTATAATATAATATTAAAAGCACATTCACAACTAGCTAGATCAGCAGCACACGTGTGGCCCACACATCTTCGGTTTATTTTAAATGTTTTTATCTGTTTTGTCTGTTCTTGTTGTTGAGTCCAAACAGTATAATTTTAGTTATTACCAATAAAGTTTATTATTTTAATTTAGGGTGTTTCTCTAGTGCCACGTAAAGGGGACTCTTTCTTTCCTAGTTGACACAGTATATTCACTTCCCTGTGAGCACCACCTTACCACACTGTTTGGGAGAATGATTCCCACTTATGTTGAGCAGGGTTCATTTACGACTCATACAAGTGTAATTTTGTATATTTAACTACAAGTACACACAATATAAATAACAAGTACACACACGTGCACACATAATATAAATAACTACAAGTTTGCACGCACACTAGAATTTGGTCTATAAAGAGGTAATTTGTATTCCTCTATGTGGTTCTCTGTCCATATATTGTATTATCTGGTTGAGAAATGAATGGGAAAACACCCTTTTATCTGTCACCCACACAATACGGTAATCTTGGTGCCCAGATTTGAAGGGGACACTCAGAAATCCTACACTCTCCAATCCCATATGAGGGGTTTACAGAACAGTCTGTGTATCAGGCAGCTGGAGATAATGAGAACAGAATAAGAGGTAATTACCGGTTATCATAATGTGAGAGAGAAGAGGGGAGGGGGGGGAAGGGAATTGTGTCAGTAACATTGCTAGAACTACTATGGGTGATTTCCGTACAGAAAAATGAAGGTGCTTGATGCATGTTATAATACAAATATAAATCTCAGTGCGTTTGTGCCCCGAAGAGCTTACATTCTATGTGGCGATAAAGCCACAAACGTATTCCACAGCTCAGTACAATATCAGAAGGCACAGGCTGTTATATAAATATCTACAAGTGCACACACGTAATATAAATAACAGGGACACACACATACACACACGCACACACACATACACACACACGTAATATAAATAACAAGGACCCACACATACACACACGTAATATAAATAACAGGGACACACACACACGTAATATAAATAACAGGGACACACACGTAATATAAATAACAGGGACACACACACGTAATATAAATAACAGGGACACACACACGTAATATAAATAACGGACACACACACACGTAATATAAATAACAGGGACACACACACGTAATATAAATAACAGGGACCCACACATACACACACACATACACACACACGTAATATAAATAACAAGGACCCACACATACACACACACGTAATATAAATAACAGGGACCCACACATACACACACATGTAATACAAATAACTACAAGTACATACACATGTAATATAAATAACAGGGACACACACACACGTAATAGAAATAACAAGGACCCACACATACACACACATGTAATACAAATAACTACAAGCACGCACACACGTCATATAAATATATACAAGTGCACACACGTAATATAAATAACAGGGACACACACACACGTAATATAAATAACAAGGACCCACACATACACACACATGTAATACAAATAACTACAAGCACGCACACACGTAATATAAATAACTACAAGTGCACAAACGTAATATAAATAACTGGGACACACACACACGTAATATAAATAACAAGGACCCACACATACACACACATGTAATACAAATAACTACAAGCACACACGCACGTAATATAAATAACAAGGACCCACACATACACACACATGTAATACAAATAACTACAAGTACATACTCACACACGTAATATAAATAACTACAAGTACATACACACACACGTAATATAAATAACTACAAGTACGCACATGCACACATAATATTAATAACTACAAGTACACACATGCACACATAATATAAATAACTACAAGTACGCACATGCACACATAATATTAATAACTAGAAGTACACACACGCACACATAATATTAATAACTACAAGTACACACATGCACACATAATATAAATAACTACAAGTACACACATGCACACATAATATTAATAACTACAAGTACACACATGCACACATAATATAAATAACTACAAGTACGCACATGCACACATAATATTAATAACTAGAAGTACACACACGCACACATAATATTAATAACTACAAGTACACACATGCACACATAATATAAATAACTACAAGTACACACATGCACACATAATATAAATAACTACAAGTACGCACATGCACACATAATATTAATAACTACAAGTACACACATGCACACATAATATAAATAACTACAAGTACACACATGCACACATAATATAAATAACTACAAGTACACACATGCACACATAATATAAATAACTAAAAGTACACACATGCACACATAATATTAATAACTACAAGTACACATTATATAAATAACTACAAGTACACACATGCACACATAATATTAATAACTACAAGTACACATTATATAAATAACTACAAGTACGCACATGCACACATAATATAAATAACTACAAGTACACACAAGCACACATAATATAAATAACTACAAGTACACACATGCACACGTAATATAAATAACTACAAGTTCATACTCACACACGTAATATAAATAACTACAAGTACATACTCACACACGTAATATAAATAACTACAAGTACGCACACGCACACATAATATAAATAACTACACGTACGCACATGCACACATAATATAAATAACTACAAGTACACACATGCACACATAATATTAATAACTACAAGTACACATAATATAAATAACTACAAGTACACACATGCACACATAATATAAATAACTACAAGTACGCACATGCACACATAATATAAATAACTACAAGTACACACATGCACACATAATATAAATAACTACAAGTACACACATGCACACATAATATAAATAACTAAAAGTACACACATGCACACATAATATTAATAACTACAAGTACACATTATATAAATAACTACAAGTACACACATGCACACATAATATTAATAACTACAAGTACACATTATATAAATAACTACAAGTACGCACATGCACACATAATATAAATAACTACAAGTACACACAAGCACACATAATATAAATAACTACAAGTACACACATGCACACGTAATATAAATAACTACAAGTTCATACTCACACACGTAATATAAATAACTACAAGTACATACTCACACACGTAATATAAATAACTACAAGTACGCACACGCACACATAATATAAATAACTACACGTACGCACATGCACACATAATATAAATAACTACAAGTACACACATGCACACATAATATTAATAACTACAAGTACACATAATATAAATAACTACAAGTACACACATGCACACATAATATAAATAACTACAAGTACGCACATGCACACATAATATACATAACTACAAGTACGCACATGCACACATAATATTAATAACTACAAGTACACACATGCACACATAATATAAATAACTACAAGTACACATAATATAAATAACTACAAGTACGCACATGCACACATAATATTAATAACTTAAAGTACGCACATGCACACATAATATACATAACTACAAGTACGCACATGCACACACAATATAAATAACAAGTACACGCACGCACACTAGAATTTTGACTATAAAGAGGTCATTTGTATTCCTCTATGTGGTTTTCTGTCCATATATTGCATTATCTGGTAGATAAAAGCTTGTTTTCCCATTACTTTCTCAGTCACCCACACAATACTGTAATCTTGGTGCCCAGATTTGAAGGGGAGAGCGGGGAAGAGGGAGAGGGGGGAAAGGGAGGGGGGAATGGGAGGGGGGAAAGGGAGGGAATGGGAGGGAGGAAGAGGGTGGAAAAGGGAGGGAGAGGGGGAAGGTAGGGAATGGGAGTTGGGAAAGGGGGGGAATGGGAGTGGGGAAAGGGAGGGAATGGGAGGGAGGAAGAGGGTGGAAAAGGGAGGGAGAGGGGGAAGGTAGGGAATGGGAGTTGGGAAAGGGGGGGAATGGGAGTGGGGAAAGGTAGGGAATGGGAGGGGGAAAGGTAGGGAATGGGAGGGGGAAAGGGGGGAGTGGGAGGGGGGGAATGGGAGGGGGGAGAGGGGGGGAATGGGAGGGGGAGAATGGGAGGGGGGAAAGGGGGGGAATGGGAGGGAGGAAGAGGGAAGGAGGGGAATAGGGAGGGGGGAAGGATAAAAGAGGGAGGCAGATTGACATTGGAATAGAAGTAGAGACGGGTATCTTAAGGTGTTCATAAGAGTTAGAGGAAAGAAAAAGAGAGTAAGGAGAGAGAGTGAGAGAGATGGGCAAAGCAAAACCTATAGAAAGAGTAACTGATAATAGCGAGTTAGAGAGATATGCTGCTACTTCAGTATCTGACACTGTTGATAAATTGTTTCTTCCACAACTTGGTTAATGAATATGTCTTCACTCTATTATCACTATTCCTGATAATTACCAACACCAATTAGCAGCACAACCCGCGTTGTCAATAGATGGAAGTGAACACAGGGACCCCATGAAACTGGGAAGAGCATTGAGTGAAACTGCCAGTGCAGGGGTGAAACATGGTCATTTATAAGTACTGATCGAAGACAGAGAATCCGCTGAAACGTGAGACAGCTTAACCCTAAACATGAGAATCATGTTAAATGCGTGCCTTCCAATGAGTGGGACTCACCTAAGTTTAACTGGACTACCATCCAGACTCGCGTCTGATAAATTAAATGTCCTTCCATTAAATAATATTGTCTACCAATGAGTGAGACAAAATTAAAAGAAAAACTGCCATGCGCTCCAGGGTATAGGAAAAGAATATATATAAAACGTGGGGTCCCATAATTGGAGAAGGGGCTCAAATGGAGGGAGTAAGCACTGAATATCCACAGAGTCCAAATCAAGGAGGTGGGGTGGGGAAGAAAAACAATTAAAGTCCTCTAATAAGGCTTAGGAGTGCCCTGGAGACTGTTTGTTTTTTCTATTCAATGAGCGAGACAGCCTTCCAGTGAGCGAGACAGCCTTCCAGTGAGCGAGACAGCCTTCCAATGAGCGAGACAGCCTTCCAATGAGCGAGACAGCCTTCCAATGAGCGAGACTGCCTTCCAATGAGCGAGACTGCCTTCCAATGAGCGAGACTGCCTTCCAATGAGCGAGACAGCCTTCCAATGGATGAGGCTAATGGTAATGATAAAGGGCGCACGGCCCGAAACGCGTAGGTGAGTGTTTTCTGGATGACCCAGGGGTGATGTTTTGATCCTTTTATTCATTAAAAGGGTTTTTTTTGCTACCATTAGCCTCCTCCATTTATTGCAGGCAGTGCACTGCCTTTTTTCACCTGTTCTACTTTTCCTGCTTGGTGGATTGCACGCTGTTCAGGATACCTGATGGGACTGCTCCTCTGGAACTATAAGTGAGTGTTTTCTTACATACTATGCCTAGTTATTATGGTTGGGACAATCTCTGTACTGTTCATTGTGCTGGCTAGCACTAGGTACTAGTCCCTTGCCCTATTAGGGTATGTTTTCATTGCTCACCATCATATTGGAGTGTTCCCTACGGAAGAATTATTACAAAACTATTGGGACTCATATGTTTTGATGCACCGGTTAAATACATTTTCCAATGGATGGGACTGCCTTCCAATGGGCGAGAGAGCCTTCGAATGGGCAAGACAGCCTTCCAATGGGCGAGAGAGCCTTCCAATGGGCGAGAGAGCCTTCCAATGGGCGAGAGAGCCTTCCAATGGGCGAGACAGCCTTCCAATGGGCGAGACTGCCTTCCAATGGGTGAGACAGCCTTCCAATGTGTGAGACATCTAATAAAGGAAACTGCTTTCCAATGAATGAGATACAAGTCTAACAATTAGACAATCTTCCAAAGAGTGCAACTATATTCCTATGAGTGAATCTAACTTCCAATAAATTAAACTGCCTTCCAATTAAAAAGACTGCCTTCCAGTGAGTGAGACCCACTGGTACTGGTACTGGTACTCTAAATTTATGAAACTTTGGGCATACATCTTTGTTCCATTTTTTAGAAGCAATTATACAATATTTATCCTGTAAAAACAAAGATGGGTTCTAGCTAAACCCCTTTTCCTTAAAAAATAATAATAAAAATAATGAAAGAATTGTGGGTGCATAAATAAAATGAATAGTGGTAATTTCTACCTCGTATCACCAATAACCTCTGATTCCTCAGCAGTATTCCCCTTAACATTACCCTGACAACCTTTCTTTGCAAATCAACTGCTGCCCATGTCCCACCTCCCACACATCACAAATCTCATTCATGTGTGTACTAACAGGTCAGAGCCATGGTGGTTGCTATAGTGTATTGATTAACCCCTTCCCTGCTGGACATCAAGAACCTCTGTCCTTTGGGCAGCTAAAGGGTTGTATGTATGTTTGTATGTCTTTAATTATATAGCGCCATTAATGTACATCGCGCTTCACAGCAGTAATACACGTGACAATCGTATAAATAAAAAATAATACAAATACACATATAGGGAAGAAGTGCTTCAGACATACAAGTAACATTTAGGAAAAGGAGTCCCTGCTCTGAAGAGCTTACAATCTAATTGGTTGGTAGGAAGAACGTAGAGAGACAGTAGGAGGGCGTTCTGGTAAGTGCATCTGCAAGGGGCCAAAGTTTATGTACAGTATGAGGTGTATGGTATCAGCCACGGAGCTACTCGTATGCTTCATTAAGCAGGTGTGTTTTAAGGTGAGTTTTAAAGGTGGATAGAGAGGGTGCTAGTCGGATATTGATATTAGTGTGGGGCAATCGGCGAGAAAGGTTTAAGGCGGGAGAGGGCTTTAGATACAAAAGGGGTAGAGAGAAGACATCCTTGAGCAGAACGCAAGAGTCGGATGGTTCATAGCGAGAAATTAGGGCTCAGATGTAAGGAGGAGCAGAAGAGTGTAAAGCTTTAAAAGTGAGGAGGAGAATTGAGTGTGTGTGATACGATAGGATGCCAGGAGAGGGATTTCAGCAGGGGAGATGCTGAGACAGATTTAGGAAAGAGTACAGTGATTCTGGCAGCAGCGTTTAGGATAGATTGTAGGGGAGACAGGTGAGAGGCAGGAAGGCCGGACAGCAGGAGGTTACAATAATCGAGATGGGAGAGAATGAGGGTCTGTGCCAGAGTTTTAGCAGTCGAGCAACAGAGGAAAGGGCGTATCTTGGTAATATTGTGGAGGAAAAAACGACAGGTTTAAGCTACCTTTTGAATGTGAGAGAGGAGTCGAATGTGACCCCTAGGCAGCGTGCTTGTGCTACTGGGTGAATGATAGTACTTCCAACAGTAATGTGGAAGGCGGTAGTAGAGCCAGGTTTGGGTTCCACCCATTGTAGAAATCAAAACATCTGAAAGAGTCTTATTGAGTTAGCAATGAAAAAAAACACAACATGTGCACGGGAAATAGGAAACCCATAAGTCTTCGAAAGCTCTGTCCTCTATAATTTCATCTCCTAAGAACTCTAATGTTGGTGCACTAAAAGGTATCACAACCCACAATCCTTTTTGAAGGACTAATACAGGTCGTACAATTTAAAATTACAATCAAAAAATCTTCATCAGTCTTTTAACACTTTGAGTGCCGCAGTGTCACATCGCGATCACATGACCGCTCCTCAGAGCGACATTGCGGCGTCGACGATGACGCGATCGGAAAAGTTCTCTTCCTCTTCTGGCCACATCACGTGCACCGCTTTTACCGGCCGCAGTCTTCCCAGGAAAACGAGCTAAAAGCCCCATGGCATGTTGTCCAAGTCGGTGGACACTCAAAGGGTGATCTTAACCTTTGGATTGCTCTTATGATCTACCGGGTACATCATGGGCGCTTGCTTGTTTTATAGGGGGTGATCGGGCGGGAGGAGCGGCCAGTCCAATGGAAATGGATCCCGTTACACTTCTGTTGGCGGAATCCGGGCCTCAGTAGCGTCATGTTATAGCTCCTGGAGTGATCACATGATGCGGATGTGCCAGCGGCGCTGTAAAGGTTTACTCCAGTGCCAGTGACAACCTGCACGTCATAAGAGCCGCCACCTTACGGCTCTTTGGTTTTAGTGGAGATCGGGCATCATGTTCACCGCTCCGGAACGTGATCTGTTCACATCTTGGGACACCTGTGTCAGAAACATGTTTGCTACACCAAACGATGACCTGGTCGAGGTCTGGCACTCGTAGGGTTAAGATAGTGAAGGAATGGTGCAGAAATGAAGCAAACTAATAATGGATTTTTATAACCACAGTAGAGTCTGAGGCTCGGAGACCAGAGTGTTTAGCCGCTGCCTGGAAGCCGTTTGCTTCCAGTGCTGCAGACAGACTCTTGTTGCTAGGAGTGTAGGGAGGAAAACTGGCATTTGTGGTTTATGTTTAATTTACCGTTTTAGAGAAAGGGAGTATGACGAGGAGAGGAAAAGAAAAGAGAGGTTTATTTACTAAAACAAACTGCCTGTATTTCTGTACTCCCAGAATAGATATTGTATAAACCCAAGGCTAGATCTTCAAATATTTAATAATTGTGGATTCTATAAATCAGGGGGGCTCAACTCCAGTCCTCAAGACCCACCAACAGGTCAGATTTTAAGGATATCGCATCTTCAGCACAGGTGGCTCAATCAGTGGTTCAGTTGAAGACTGTGCTGAGGCTGGGATATCCTTAAAACTTGACCTTTTGGTGGTGTGGGGGGACGGGGGGGGGTCTTGAGACCTGGAATTGAGCATACCTGCTATAAATCACACACAGCATCACTACTTTTGGAAGCACTGCCGCTTACAAGTGAGCAGAGCTGGTTACCTGTTTAAGAAGCGGCTTTAATATCTGCTGGGGGGGTGTTCCCTGCTGTACGGTCCCCGTCCTGTCACTTCTCTCCAGCTGGATGAGACTCTGACTCTCCCAGTGACACCTGTAATTATAATCTGCAAACAGAGACACAACACAGTTTATCTAGCAAAAATCTCACGCAATCCCCTCACATCCCACTCCCCCTGGGCAGAGAGCCGGGGGTCCTACAGAGAAAGCAACCAGGAAACAATCCAACTATGTAACGGCATAAATGAGTGATTTACCACTCGGATGAATCCACCAGGAGGGGTACAAGACCAGCACCTCCTTATAGTGACAGTTTGCAAACCGTCCTTTAATAAGGTTTTTTTTCATGCGCTGTGATCACACTCAGAAACACTGCTTTATTATGGCCTTCATGGCTCATACTTCACGGAGAGCAGGATGCTACAGCAATCCCACAGATGCAGTGAGCAGGGCTGGCTTTCTAAGCAGCTTCTGCAAATATGTTTAATCCGTATTTCTCAAAAATCAGGGAACTACGGCAAAGGGATTGTATTGTATTGTATGTCTTTATTTATATCGCGCCAAAAGTGTACTCAGCGCTTCACGAAGAATACAGTACAGGGAATTATAATTATACAGTAAGTGCAGCAAAATCAGACAATAGGAAAGGAAGCCCCTGCCCCGAAGAGCTTACAATCTAAGAGGTTTAATGGGAACCTTACAGAGACAGCAGGTGAGGGAGTAAGTGGTGTAGATGGCAGGGCTTGGCCACAATGTGTGGTAGGAGTGACTGACTGTGGGACAATAGCCATGAGTGCAGGCTATTAGGATGCTTGATTTGTGGGGTAAAAATTTAAGGAAGGTCAGTGTTAAATGAAAAGGTTAACACCATTTACAGGGGAAGAGGTGGCAGGGAGGCAAGAGTGAGATCAGGTGTGTATGTCTGGGTTCAGGCTTAAGGGAGATCCCCAGCAGCAGGAAGGAGTAGATAGAGGGTGTGAATAGAGGATTTGTGTGGGTGTTTTTTATTGAGGGGTAAAGAAGTTGGGAGAAAGGTGTATAAATAATTGTGAAGACTAACATACTGTATGAAGGGTCAGGAAAATACAGAGACCGTATCTGCTTGAGGCATAAAGCATAATGCCCGCGCTGTACCTGTGCTGTTTATACATGCTATGGTGTAGTAGTGTGTGTGAGGGGGAGGCTGGCACTGCCGCTGCCCATGCTGTACCTTCTATACATGTCATGGTTTAGCAGTATCTGCGAGGGGAAGTCTGGTGCTGCCACTGCCCGCGCTGTGTATACATGTCATGGAGTGTGTGAGGGGGACACTGGCACTGTATTTGTGCTGTGTATATGTTACATAGTTACATAGTAGATGAGGTTGGAAAAAGATATATGTCCAAGTTCAAGCTATGTTAAATTTAGACAACAGATACTTTATCCTATATTAGAATTTACAGTATATTGATCCAGAGAAAGGCGAACAAAAAACCCCAGTGACACATGATCCAATGATGTCTCATAAAGGGGGAAATACATTCCTTTTTTATTCCAAATAATGGATTTATCTCTGGATCAACATCATTCCCATGTTTACTTATTTGGTATATCCCTGAATACCTTTCCTTTCTAAAAAGATGTCCAACCTTTTCTTAAAGACTAAAGTTATGAGTGATGTACTTCAGAGATCGGTACTGGGACCCCTGCTTTTTAACTTGTTTATTAATGACCTTGAGGTTGGCATAGAGAGCAAAGTCTCCATCTTTGCTGATGACACTAAATTGTGTAAGGTAGTGAATCAGAGCAGGATGTAATTTCTCTTCAGAAGGACTTGGAGAGACTGGAAACGTGGGCAGGTAAATGGCAGATGAGGTTTAATACAGATAAATGTAAGGTTATGCATTTGGGAAGCAAAAATAAACAGGCGATTTAAAAATTAAATGTGGAAAAATTAGGGGAATCCTTGACAGAGAAGGATTTAGGAGTGCTTGTAGACAGCAGGCTTAGCAATAGTGCCCAAAGTCATGCAGTAGCTACAAAGGCAAACAAGATCTTATCTGGCATTAAACGGGCAATGGATGGAAGGGAAGTAAACATAATTATGCCCCTTTCTAAAGCATTAGTAAGCCCACACCTTGAATATGGAGTACAATTTTGGGTACCACTCCTTAGAAAATACATTATGGAACTAGAGAGTGCAGAGAAGAGCCACCAAATTAATAAAGGGGATGAACAATCTAAATTATGAGGAGAGGCTAGCTAAATTCGAATTTTTTTTTACATTAGAAAAGAGGTGTCTAAGAAGGGTTATGATAACTACATACAAATATTTTATGGGACAGTACAAGGAGCTTTCAAAAGAACTATTCATCCCATGGGCAGTACAATGAACTCTAGGTCATCCATGAAGGTTGGAGGAAAGGAGATTTCACCAGGAACAAAGGAAAGGGTTCTTAACAGTAAGGGCAGTTACAATGAGGAATTCATTACCCATGGAGACTGTGATGGTGGGTACAATAGATTTGTTTTAAAAAAAAAGGTTGGACTTCTTTTTAGAAAGGAATGGTATACAGGGATATTCCAAATAAGTAAACATGGGAAGGATGTTGATCAAGGGAGTAATCTGATTGCCAATTCTTGGAGTCAGGAAGGAATTTAAATCCCCCGTTATGAGATATCATTAGATGATATGACACTGGGGTTTTTTGTTTGCCTTCCTCTGAATCAATATACTGTAAGTATGGATATAGGATAAAGTATCTGTCGTCTAAATGTAAGCATAGGTTGAACTTGATGGACGCATGTCTTTTTTCAACCTCATCTACTATGTAACTATCTATTGTATCCGCCATCACAGTCTTCAATTTTCCTTTTTAAATATAAATTTACACCAATCTGGTGGTACTGAGCCTGTGCAAATGGAATCCTTGAATATTAAATATAATGGTTTGGCTATTACTGAACTTGGCTCCTTGGGTGCATACCCTTAGATGCATGCCATTGGGCCAAGTGTTTTATTTACTTTAATTTCATCAAGCCGCCTTTGGACTTCTTCCTTTGTTAACCAAATGTTAGTTAATATTGAGGTTGGGGCTTCCTCCTGTTACAATATTTTTGCAATTGAGTCCTCCCTGGTAAATAGAGAGGGGGAGGCTGGCACTGTCGCTCTGTACCTGTCCTGTAAATTGTAGGGCTTTGTAGATGGGTGGAGGGCACACATGTCTGCTTTATACCAGCCTGGAGCCACCCACTAAACGTTTTCCATGCATAGCACTGGCACGTTGCCATAGTAACAGCGGGCACAGGAGCCTTTACACAAATGGCCAAGATTTCTCTCTGTGGCGCTGGCAGCATGTTACATACAGTTACCATGACAACCCTGCGCATCACTAAAATTTGGGGATGGGAAGGAGGCAAATCTCTAAATATAACCCGATGATACTGGACAGTGACACATGTTAGCAGCCACAGGTTAATGTTGCCGTCTCACTGAAATGTGAGGTCAGAGGCTGTAGGTAATGACAGAGGGTGATGGGGGACAGAGTGATAGAGGGGAGGAGAATTACAGAGAGGGGTGAAGCATGATGGAGGATGGGCAGAATGATAGAGAGGTATAGAATATAGAGGGGGTAATAATCATAGAAAGGCCAGAGTGACAGAGGGGGGAGTAGAATGATAAAGGATGGTCAGAATGGAGGAGTACCAAATAATAGAGGGACACAGAATCATAGAGGGGGGTACCGAATGACAGAGGGGTGTATTGAATGACAGAGGGGCACAAAATGACAGAGGGTACCGAATAACAGAGTGGGGTACCGAATGACAGGGGGAGTGGGGGCACAGAATGACAGAAGTAAGCCTGGTTTTAATGAATTGGCAGATCTGATTAAATCGATAGCCGTCTCTGCCTTCCTCTCCTTCGCCTCTCTGTCTGTGTAACTTATCCCTGCAGCGGCAGTGACCTTTCTTCTGGAGTTACACGAGTAATTGATTATCCCGATCTCGCAGTGCATCGCGTCTTAGCAGCAAAGCGACAACACTCACCACTATAACACATTCTCTACCATCCTTAACATTTATTTCTTAATTTAATCATTTAATCTCTCTCACTCTTACATTTTTTTGAAATATTTATCCGTCGCAAATTTGGGTTGTGTGGTGGGAGTTTTCAAACTGAAAACTCCACCGGCGGCAAAGTGCAGCGTTGTCGCTGCGACATTTTGCCGGCACTACCCAAATTGAACTTTTGGGCTACAGTCACGTGACGCGAGCTGGTTCAGCCAATGAAGGCGAACCAGCTCCGTGACGCGTTCGTTACACGCCCCTGCCACGCCCCCAAACGCCGCGATATGGCTCCTGCTGTTTGAGCACAGATCGCTGTGCTGCAGAAGCACGCGGCAGGGGTAGCCGTACAGCCTGTCCGAGCGATCCCTTAGACTGCATAGAACGCTATGACATCAGGGAGGCTAAAAGTGAGACTCATAATCAATTAATGAGACTGCCTCCCAGTGAGTGAGACTGCTGCCCAATGACCGAGACTGGATCCCAGTGAGTGAGACAGCCTCCCAATGACCCGAAAACCACCTCCCAGTGAGCGAGACTGTATCCCAGTGAGTGAGACAGCCTTCCAGTGAGAGACTGACCCCCGATGACCCGAAACTCCCTCCCAGTTAGCGAGACTGCATCCCAGTGAGCGAGACTGTATCCCAGTGAGAGACTGCCTCCCATTGAGCGAGATGGCGCCCAGTGAGACGAGACGGCGCCCAGTGAGACGAGACGGCATCCCAGTGAGTGAGACAGCCTTGCAATGAGTGAGCCTGCCACCTGATGAGCCGAGACTCACTCCAAATCAGTGACAATTGACAACATTGTGTAAACTGCCAGCGCTATATAAAATATACAACATTTTTAATAATCAGAATTTGCTAGTTGTATATTATTCTAAAAAAAATTTGCGAAAACCCTTAGATTGTAAGCTCTTGGGCACCCTGTTGTTATTTTCCTGTCTGACACTCTATTCCCCGCACTGTATATACCAAGTTCTCTTTATTGTACAATGCGCTGTGTCTCCTCTCACCTGTCACCGGCAGCAGCTCATGGCTGGGACCTGGGAAAAGCTGCAAGCCCTCCGACCAGGATCTGGACTTCGGGAAGTGTCGGAAAAGGCTACGGATTTTTTTCGTCACCACCCCGAAGCAGGCGGCTGCTGCCTCTGGCCTCCTGTGCGCCATTCCCGACTCTCCTCTCGGTCACAGGGCTCAAATCCCAAAAGGAAAGCTCACAGGGGAGAGAGAGAGAGAGAAATTCCTTCACAGCAGCATTATTTCCAACCGGAGAAGTCCGCCGGCAAATGTCACCGTCCATATAAAAATATCAGCCGGCATTTCCAACAAAGCTGAAAGGTGCTAATCACTGCAGAGACCGCAAAAATACAGTAGATGCATCAACATTTTTTTTTTTATATATTTAATAATAGGATTATGCTTTGGAAATCCATTCCCGTTCATACATAAATACAACTGAAATTCAAGCAGAAACTAGATTCTGGGAGCCACTGGCGAATAGACAGATTTCTCAGCCAAGCTTCACATCCGTCTGCCTTCTCTGTACCAGCTCGTGGAGAGAAAAAGAAAACAACTTTCTATTTCTGGGGCTTTTTGTGATAAGATAAAAGCTGGAGTGGCTAAGACTGTAACCTAAAACCGTGCACGTTACACGGGGCTCAATGTACACCTCTCTCCCCCCCCCCCTCTCCCTCTCTCGCATTGTCAAATATCTTAAGTTCTTCAATCAATCTTTCATCCTGTTAACCTGTTCGCTACCAGGAGGGCCTACAATGCACGGGTAAAAGGGATTGTAAGATCCTGCAGGACCCTCAGCATTATAATACGTCTTGCTGATGGCGATGGTTCATGTATGGCACAGCTGTGAGCACGTGACTTGTATATGGGACAAGGGTTAATACACACATCTATCTACCTGGCCCACTTTTTTCACCGCAAGCCCCCTAAAATGAGTAATATCTCCTGTCAATCTGTCACAAATATAACCTTAAATGGCAACCACCGCCACGGATAAAAAAAAAGTCTTAGTCACTAGGGGTCCTTGATCCACGTTTGCCAAGAAAAATATGTAATTATCACAAAAATCTGTTGTAGCAAAATGTGTCCGAAAATGCTACTCTCTTTCAGAGGTGCAAAGTTTAATTAGGGCCCAAAGACGGTGCTTATTAACTCTAAAATGTAATATACGAAAGTAGTCCAATGCTCAGTTACACAAAATATTGTTACAAGAAACATACAGTACAATATATGCAGACAGTTTGATAAATTAAACAGGATACAAAAAGAGAAAATCTAAATACGTTACCACATAACAATATCGGATGTCTCCAAGAGGTCATGGATTTGGAAATGGGAATTCGCGTGTCTTGTTGGCATCAAACACTGTTGAATTCTAAATTCATATCCGAAACGCATGGTTTTTATCCCCAAAACCCCTGCGTGGGAAACGGAACAGTGGCGTAACTTCAGTGTAAGCCCCCCCTCCCCCCCCGGGCAGTTCACTTATCTGCCGCCCTCGTCCTGTGACGTCGCTGCGTCATGCGATGCCATGTCGCCATGACGATGCAGCGTCATATGACGTAGCGACGTCGATGGAGCATGGCTGCTCTCTTAGAGACCCCAATCTCTCCCCTGGCAACCGGTTTCATTGCTGCGGGGAAGATTGCGGTGCCTCTGTAACCGCTTGGGGGTTTCATCTCGAGTCCGGAGGGTCCCGACTCCCTCTATCCGCGTAACTCCTAGAATATTGTGACCCACCTCATTGCGTTCAGGTGAGTTTGCCGCAGGCAAAGAGATAATGTTTCATATGATTACTCCTACGTTTGAGAGACAAACAGATAAATAACATATGTAGCTAAGTCAACCTGTCGTTTTTGGTCTGAATTTAAAGAACGAACCCACCGGTTAAAAATATATATGTCACCTAGTGACCTGTGTAACCAACCCTGCCCTGCTCCTCGGGAGATTACATCAGGGTCTCTATTATTGGCTACCCATAAGGCATTACGTTATTCAGGGTGCTGGATTAGTGCGGCCGTGCGATGAGGTAGTCCAGATGGAAATGATGGGTGCCAGGGACTTTTGTAGTACAAACAACACTCTTTATTTGCGCCCCCTTTGTACTAGGGCTCTTCTCATTCATTCACAGTATACATTGACATCGTTGTTATCCGTTTCATTGTGCAGTCTGTACTCTTAAGTTGCATCTCAGGGCGCCCGCTCTTAACACACTGGGGCGGTGTGGACACTTAACTGACTTCTCTTAATGGGCCCATCCCCTTTCTGCATAACGTCCGTTACACTGTCACTATGTGCCCCTTCTTGGACCCTGACCGGCTCAATATGTTTATGAGATCTACACCCCATTCCTGTCTCTGAACAGCCACTTCTAGACAGACTAGGATGTGGGTATCTGTACCCGGGGGCCCTCCTCATAGGGACCTCTGTGGCATACCTGCCTCCTCTTCTGTGAACCATTGGATTCACCCTTGCCATATCTCGGGACCCTGTCTTGAAGGGGCACTGTCCCTATCTAGAACATAATAAACCGGGACTGATCTATCCTATACTCTCAGGAACATACTTCTTAACGATATACACTGATACTCCTCTCCTCTCATCCTCCAGGAATCTCACCTCTAGAATCTTCTCGTCTTCCTATACTCTCCCTGTGACATCATTGGATTGCACCCCAGGCAAGACAGGGCGGGGCTCAGCCTTTGCAGACTCACCTCCCAATCCTGTGTAATAGAAAAGTACCACTCTCTATGTGGGTCCGCACCATTAACCCCTACAAGACCATGGCAATCCCATAGGGGGTTTATAACTGTATCATATGCCAAATATCTCATATCTAGTAAATAAGGAAAATACAAAATGAACTTGATCACCTTTGCACACCTGGTTTGGGGAATTTTATGATCTCTTGAAGGTGGGTTTTTAGCAGAATGGCTATTTCTGTGTATACTCTGTTTTACAATGTATTATAAACAGTTGTGTTGGTTTAGGGCTTCATCACCCCATAATCCCAGAGCAAGTCGCCCTTAGATAGCCCGACTTCTAGATAAACACAGAAAACCAGACTGGGGTCATTGGCCTGACCCGCCATAAAAACAATACCATCTATTTTTAACATATAACTAGAAACTGAAATTATCTTTCTGTGTGCCAAAGTGGTCAAAGACTGCATATAAATAGGGCCTATTGTCACAACGAGCTGTATACAGTTCTACTGGTGGCATCTTTAAAAAGCACAGAGAAAAGGCTTATCCATCAATATTGCTACAAAACGGAAAACCATTAATTCATTTTACAATGAAGTTTGAGGCCAAATGATACCCGTATGTAGTTGAAGACGAAAGGAGTAGTTCCTCTTTCCAGATACTTACTGGTAAAGTTACCGGGTTTAAATCTCCCTCAGGGGAAACAAATTGGCTGCCAAATCTTGGGCCAATAGGAAGCTGCAACATCATCAGTTGTGGCTTTCTATTGGATAGCATTTTAAATCCCCTTTATAAACCAGGAAGTAGTGCCTGTAACTTCACCAGTAATTATCTTGGGGACAGGGGGTCCCCGCAGCAGGAACTATAGGTGTTCCGCTATAGAGGACTCCTTGGTTCCACTTCTAATGGAGGTTACATTTGGGTGGATTGCTCCTTTAAGGTCAGTTTTACAGACTAAGGCCAGGTCCATAGTGACTTCACCCGTGCGGAGGCGCGCGCGGCCGTGGCGTCACCCGCTTTGGCCATGGTGCGCGCGCCTTCTGTGGGCGTGTCTAGGGGCGTGCCAGGGACGTCACAGAGCTGGTTTGCCTTCATTGGGCGCACCGCTCACGTGACCTGTCTGTCGCGCTGAGAAATCAGTTTAACTGGATGATGTCATGGGGGGGGGGCTTGAGGACTGGAGACCTTTATGGGAGTATCTTGGAATTACCTTCGTCCAGCACGAGTTTAGGAGCTGCAGTGGTACCTATTTTTATGTACAGCACGTTGAAGGGTCTGTAATTACCCGAGCAAAGCATACAGTTTACCTGGGGCTTTGAGGACTGTCTGATCAGCAAAAGACTTACATAAAGATTATAAAAACCCTCCAATGCTTTTGTTTACCATGGAAATTTTAGGTTGAATAACATTTTTTTTTTTTAATAAATCAAATGTGTGGTATTAGATAGTACTGCATTTTTGTTTAATTTTTCCTGCTCACTCTTTATGCCGTTTAAGGATTTTTAATGTAGCAACCTGTTGAGTTCAGGAAGGGTCATGGTGGCCAAGCGCCACGACCCCTCCGGCACAGTGCTTCCGTTATCGGTCATGTGACCGCGGGGGCCATTTTGCATGAAACAGAACAGGAGTTGTTATCCTGTTTCATTACTAGCCAGATCGCGATCTACTCTAGAAAAAAGTGCCCGTTCCCAGGACGTTGTGAACCAAAGGGTTACGCTTCCTTGGCTTGCTATAGAAACTAATTAGGACGTCACACCACTTCCTCTTTAAAACCAAGCAGCCATATTGCGTGCCCCGGGAAGCAGTATCTTCACCGATCCATCACGGGAGAACTGATCCGTCGGCAGCTTGGATAATTGCATTGCCGTAAAGTCAAAGAACGACAGCATTTATTAAAACAAACAAGCCCAAAAACCAAATCGTGGAACCAGGAATATGGGGGGAAATATTTGAGGCGGCGGCTCCATATGTACGCAGATCAAAGAAAATGCGTATGTTATAAAGGTGGTACTTAACCCCGGAATGCCTGGCTAGGATGTTTCCAGGGATGTCCCCTATATGTCCTAAGGGCTGTGGCCAACGGGCCTCGTTTATCCACATGTGGTGCCTGTGCCCTGAGGTGGCAGAGGTCTGGAAAAGGGTACATAGATTGGCGCAGAGTGCTGGGCTTTCCTTTCCCTCTTGACCCTTGGGCATGCCTCCTAAACAGACCCCAGGAGACCATGGATAGATACCAAAACAAACTCATTACCCATATAATGACACTAACACGTTGTGCCATTGCGGCTGCGTGGATGAGCCCGAAGCTCCCGGTTCTCAACCAGATAAAAACAAGAATTTGGTATTCTCTTAAAATGAAAGACTTGCAGGGGTCCTGAGTGACTCCTGTTCAAAATTCCAGAAGGTATGGGCGCCATGGCTGATTTATGAGAGCCTCAATATACAGGGACACCTTCCCATTAACCAGTCCAATATCCTCCAATAATGACCCATCTCACTCTTTATCTCCCCAGGGGGATATTTAACCAAAACTATATAAAGGACAGAGGTTTATAATTTGAAGTGTATGTATGTATATAATTATTTTTTGGTCATTTGTTATTCTTTGTTCTTTTTCTTGCTGTAATATGTGCTCGTCGGGAATGTTGCACCCCCCCCCCCCCTCCCAAAGTGTTGGAAAAATTCAATAAAAATGTTAAGTATAAAAAAAAACCAAACAGAAAATAATAATAATTTAGGAAAGAGGAAATTCCCCGTTTGTTATTAAACATGTCACTGTCCTCTGTTTGCTTCAGTCCTAGAAGGGGCTGTCCCCTTTAACGGTTACTGTTGCAAATGTCAGCATAGGAAAGTTTCCAGACTTGTAACAAACTAACAATGTTAAAAAGGGTCAGTCCCTTAAAGCAGCAAAACGATCTCATGGGTTTTTTCTTTAAATAAATCAGTTCTGTAATATTATTCGATAATTGAGACTGGTTTTTTTAACGAGTTTTGAAGCACCTTTTGATGTCTAGATCAGGTTTTAGCGCACCTCCCCAGCAGTGCAAGATATTTGCAACACTTTCCTGTTTGTGATAATTTGTTGCCAATGTTCGCAGCAGTTTGAGCTGCAAACTGTAACAATAGATTTGCACAGGGCTATAACAATATCTGTTACCTTAGTAATGTAAGGCTATATTGTAGCTGCTGAGTTAGGCCTCGGCCATGCTTACTGCTTGCTGGCGGAGGCGCGCTTCCGCTCAGCACTGAGCCCCTACAGCCGCAATTAGAGAGGCTTTAGTAGGGGCTCACCTACGCTTCCGCAAGCGTGCGGAAGCGCAGGTCTTAGGGGAGTTTAAAATTCCCCCGCTTGCCGGCGCGCAGGGCCGGTCACGTGAGCGGTTCGCTCAATGAGGGCGAACCAGCTCCGTGACGCCCCCGGCCCGCCCCCTGATGGCGCGCAGGGAAAGCACCCACAAGGCCAGGGAAAGCACCCGCTTTCCCTGAGCCTCAGCGCACCAGTGGGGAGACTGGCCGAGGCCTTACACTGACTGAAGGATTGATTGAAACTGAAAGTTGGCCATTACGTTAGGCACACAAATCAGGATATTTATAACAGGAGCACCAAACGATTGCCAGTTTAGGTAAGAATGTAGAATTATACATCGTCACATGTTTACATATAAAAATAAGAAAGAAAACAAAAGGAGAAAAGTGGTATTGCTGCTTTAAAATGTATCACAAGCTCCGAGATCACTACTAGGATCAAAGTGTACCAATGGAAGTGACAAGTTTAAGAGGAGCTATCCTCGCGGCTATGATTTCTATATAGGAGGTTTGAAGCAGGGGGTCTCCGCAGCTGAATCGTGTTGAATTCAGCTCCAGGGTGCCCCTTGATCCCTGAGATACTTACCTCCGTAGGGGGCTCTTCAGTTTAAATGTCCCGGTCACGCTGGCCAATAGGAAGCCGCAAGGGATGATGTCGTGGCTGTGACATCACGGAGCTAGTTCGCCCTCATTGGGCGAAACCGCTCACGTGACATGGCCATCGCACGAGGAAACAGATTATTTCGTTTTCATCGCCAGCGCCGGCGCCTCTGGTCACGCGCTCTAAAGACAGCCTCATGGAGGCACGTCAATTTAATTCCAAAATTATTTTAAAATACCTGTGTCGTTTTGTAAGCACGCTGATTTGAGACTTGGGAAGGGGGTGATTTCCTCTGGCTGCTCCCTTTTCAAGAGTTTGCACAGGAAATGCCGCCTCCCCCTCCCCTTATCTTTATTGCCTCTCTAAAAAGAACAAAAGGTGGACTAGGTGGAAACAACACACCTGATTAACAAAACACCCTCCCAATCAGTGGCCCTGTTAAAAGAAAAAAAACACAGCCAAATCTTTGCTTTTAGCAGTTACATTTCTTTAAGGAAGACAATTACAATTGTCACATTCTTTACAAAATGTGATATTTCTAGCTCCCGGTAGTTGCGAATACAAAAAAGGGGAGTGATGGTGCGCAGCTAAAACATGGTGTGACATACAAAGTGAATACAGTGCAGAGCAACGTTTCCAGCCGTCCCTCTGTGTGGTAACCCCACTAATCCATTGCTTGATCTTATTCTTTCTGATGTACGCAGAACTTATTACCCTTTAGTAAAATTTCACTTTTTTTTACGGTGCGTCACTATGTGCGTTGTGCGCCCTGTTCTTTTGTCTTTTTTCCCAGTAGTTGCACCTTGTAAAGACATACTTATTTCCATGTAGTATATTTTACAGTATAACTACACGTCAAACACAACTGCTGCTCTTGCCCACACTGATCCTGTCCCATAGAACGCAGAACCCTCAATGTCGCCTCTGTGGTAGTGGGAGGGTTCTATGTGTTCTTTGGCGTGTGTAAATTTCCCCGCTCTCCAAACGCCCTTCCTTCGTCCCGTAGCGTTGTCTCTCATCTCCAGAGCTACACCTCTCACTTGCTCTGCCAACTAAAAACAAAATTCAATAAAAACTAGATTTATCTTGGCAATCTCCGCTCCCTGTGTCCTTGCTGTATTAATAAAGCATACGTCTTTTTTTAAATACAGTCCAAATAATTGTTGGTAAGTGTGATGTCCCAGGGTGCCGTTGGTAGGTATAAAATGGTTGAACAATGGCCCAGATGTCAGACGCCGGGAGAAGAGGTGACACCCAATCTGAGGGGAGAAAAGAAACCGACCCGCCCCCCAAAAAAAGAGTTAAATGCGGCTTTTTAAATGTTTCATTCTTTTGCTGTCTATCTGCAGCGTCAGATCAATGTAATTTGCTCATGTACTTGCTCAGCACGGAGCAGCCTGTAATGTGAGCAGCCAGCAGGGCATGTTCTGATTAACAGGAAGAATGGGTGATTGGGAAGCAGAGCCTCACCAATCTGTGGCTCATCCTTATAAAAGCAAACATGCAGAATCAAACTTTCACCTGCCGGGGTGACCGTCCAGAGAGAAGGATGAGCAACCCGAGAAGGGGTGAAAGGTCAGAATGGACAACGCTCGCCTCTCAATAACATGGACAGACAGAGCATACCTCTCTATAATATGGACGGAAAGAGCATACCTCTCTATAATATGGACGGAAAGAGCATACCTCTCTATAATATGGACGGAAAGAGCATACCTCTCAATAACATGGACGGAAAGAGCATACCTCTCTATAATATGGACGGAAAGAGCATACCTCTCTATAATATGGACGGAAAGAGCATACCTCTCTATAATATGGGCGGAAAGAGCATACCTCTCTATAATATGGACGGAAAGAGCATACCTCTCTATAATATTGACAGAATGAGCATACCTCTATAATATGGTGGATAGATTTATTTATTTATTTATAAAATATTTTACCAGGAAGTAATACATTGAGAGTTACCTCTCGTTTTCAAGTATGTCCTGGGCACAGAGTAAAACAAAATAATACATGGTTACAAATACAGTTACATAAATGAACAAGGTATACATTATATACAAGATGGCCAGACAGAGCTCACCTCTCTATAACACTGTTGTTTTGCTCCAGTTCACAGGTCACCGTTTTCATCTGATCTCTGAGCTGCAACATCCTGTGACAGACAGACAACTTGAAATACTGCCTTTCAGTGAGTGGCGACTGCCTTTCACTGAGTCACGCTGCCCTCCACTGAGTCATGTTACTGAGTGACACATTAATTACTGCTTAATAAAATATTTCACAGGAATGTACTGAGCCCCTAATATTAACTCACCTCAAAGCCAAATCCACTTGTGTCTGATTGAGGTACGAGGTGGGGGGGCTTTTGGTCGACGGAACTAAAGACATCTGCTGGATCTTTTGTGCCAATCTATCTACAGCCTACAAGATAGAAAGATAGAGAGAGAGGGGGAGGGAGGAGATCAGTCAGGGTGAGATATCTCAGCCACCGATAGAAGCCAGTGATCCATCCACAGCCCAACCCATGATCACAGAAAATGCACAGATCCAGGGAACCCCTGACCCACAGAACTTACAATCTAGTGAGAAATAAAGTAACAGTGCATTGTTTGTGTGAAGGTATAAGGAATATTCCTCTTGCAGAGTTAGGTTTTTTTGTTTTGTTTTTTTTTTACATCTACCCCCTCTCCCCCCCCAAAAAACTTGCCAGTGTTGAAAGGTGCGTAGTACAAGGGGATTCCATATTAAAAACCGTTGTTTTTTTACCAACAAAACTGAAATAAATTCTGCATAAAGAAAAATAATAAGAGAGCCGGAAACCGAATATTCGTCAGAAAACCAGAGAAAAATCATTAAACAAAATGAATCAATTGGACAATAAATAATAACAAGTATTATAATATAATGACTACATTAAAAAAAACTAATATTCAGTAGCACATCTGAAAAAATTCCCAGAAAACACCACTTCATTGTCCGATGCTTTGTAAGAATGATGGTCACAGGGAGAGTTGGATTGATATAAGAGGAGACTGTACACAGTTAGCAGATTCCTCGTAGCTTCCCAGGTCCCGGACGCAGGCTCCCAGATATCCGCTCACCAGGATTAAATGCTTCTGGACGTCGGAGGCCAACCTGAGCAGAAATAAAACGTGAGCACAGAGCAGCAGAAATACATACATATATATATGTACACACACACACACAAAATATATATATATATATATATATACACATATATACACATACATATATATACACATATATACACATACATATATATGTACACACAAACACAAAATATATATATATATATATATATATACACACACACACACATACACACACACACACACACACACACACACACACACACACACACACACACAC
The DNA here is from genome assembly GCF_040206685.1 of Ascaphus truei. NCBI lineage: Eukaryota > Metazoa > Chordata > Amphibia > Anura > Ascaphidae > Ascaphus > Ascaphus truei. The sequence goes on along the minus strand of NC_134491.1, from coordinate 60,212,431 downwards.
TGTGTGTGTGTATATATATATATATATATATATATATATATATATATATATCAGATTGTCCTTTTGCGCAGCGGAGACTGTGTTTTCTCTTAGTAATATTTCCTTTGCAGCTCTGTCTCTACCGGATCTCAAACAAAAGAAAGAACGAGACAAGCACACCAGGTGTAAATATCCCCATAAATACAGTATATTCACAAAAACATATATCAAAAACTTGCAATCAAGTAAGCAAAGGTGACCATGACGGGCGATCCAATAAGGTAGAACTGTGATAGAACCACAGAATGAAGCCCGTTCAGCATGCGAAACGCGACGAGGCTACGTCATACACACGCCGTCACGCTATCAGGTGCGGGCGCCATTATTTACTCGGTAATCAGATGTTTCAATGTTTGTTCTGGGGATTTGGTGTATTCAATACTTTCTGTGATTCCATCACGGGCAGTTGTACCTTTTGGAGCGACTGTGATGGTAACCTTTGCTTACTTGATTGTAAGTTTTTGATATTATATGTTATTGGGAATATAATTATGGGGATATTTACCCTCGACTTGCATGTCCCGTTCTAATGTGAATATATAATCATATTTGTATGTATGTATGTGTGTATATATATATATATATATATATATATATATATATATATATATACACACATACATATACACACATACGATTTTATATACAGAATATGTTGGCACTTTACAAATACATAATAATAATAATATTATTATATGCACACACACACACACACACACACACACACACAGAAAGACCCACACACACGCACACCTCATCCTGTTGCTATGCCCGGCCAGACTTTCCTGGTATTTCTGCACAACCTCATCTTGGAAAATAGACCGAACTTTCTTTGCCCAAGTTCCCAGATTGATTCTGCAAGTATAAAGTGAGGGGGCGAGGATTACAAGACAGGATTGCGACTTCAATCAGTCAATAAGGAGGAGTCGAAGTAGGATGGACTGGCACTCACTTATCCAGTTTGTGGATTTGTTCCTCATTGTACACAAGCCCTAAAACAAGAAGAAAATAAGCGACATCTGCATATAGTTCTTATACACCCTATAATCTTATCCTATCCCCTTCCCTGCCAGCAGGGGCCGCCAACACACTGAGATGCAGACCTCTGACATCAAAGGGGTTAAATTAATCTCACACATCTTGTTTTGTGACAGGCTTTCCTAAAGAAATGTAACTGCTAATAGCACAGATTTTGGTAATTAATTATCAATTACATTGCTTTGAGGCCTCTGAATTGGATAGTGTTTGTAAATCAAGGTTTTTTTTTTTTTTTTTTTTAACCCTTATTCTGCCCTGTCCTTATGAAAGTCAATGCAGATAAAGGGAGGAGGAGAGGGGGGGGGGGCTTTGCCTGTGAAAACTCTTGTTTAACCCACAGAGGGGGCAGTCAGATTAAATCAAAACCATCCCAAATCGCAGCTCACGGTGTATACAAATGAACTTTAAAAATTATTTTAAAATACTTTGGGCAAAAGCATAAGTTCACCCAGACGTGACCCCTTAAACAGGTCACTGCCATTACTACACTTTGGTCCTAGGAGGGACTGACCCATTAAAGATGTCCCCGCCATTAATATACGCTTTGTCCTCAGAAGGACTACCCCAGCAATATAGCATCTAATATCAACTGAGAGTACGAATGACATCAGCTGAGGCTCCCACGAAATACCAGGTGACGGTATTAACAAGAAACGGCGCAATACGCTCGAGAATTTTCATGACGGAAATCCAATTAATCTTGAAGTCTTATCAGTAATAAAGATGGGAACGATACAGGGGCAAATTTCAGCCATAGTTCAATAATTCGGCTGCATTGAGATGTAGAAACATTTATTTCAATTTTCGGTAACGGGACAGCTAATGTGTTACGTTACCCAGATGTAATATTCTGTATTTACAAAGTGTTCAATTTGAAAAGGGAAAAAATGGGTTAAAAAACATAGGGATAAACCCTTCCCCCCGCCCCCCCCCCCCCAAAAAAAACACATGAATATATAAATGAACATTTTTCAAATATATATTTAGGAGTGAAATTGTGAGTTAGAAGTATTAGAAGTGTAGAGTATTGGTGGTTTGGGGACAGGCTCAAACTTAACCTAGAGAAGCAGGGTACCCAAAACGCAGTGATCCACTACAAGTCATATCGTCGTTGTAGAGGTAAAATTCATTGAATGCTTTTTTGGGGGCAGAAACTCACGAAATGCACTTCCCGGCTTGGAATTTCTTGATATTTCTATTGAAAAAACTCATTAATTGCCTATTTAGTCATAGTTCACAATTAGCAAAACATAAAACTCATTAAGTAGGATTCTGAAATATAAAAAAAGAACATTTAAAATGGCCTTTTTCTCAATACTCAAAGAAGTTAATGACTTTTACCTCAACAGCGACGATATATATTATATTTTTTACATGACAGAATAATATCATTTGAGAACAGTAAGACTTTCAGGGTCGTCGGAAGGACATTCAGTACTCACTGGGCTGCAGCCTTCTCTTCTTGAATTGCTTGTAGATCAGTTGCATTTTTTGTAGACAATGTTCCATCCTCTGGATACTACAGATAAAAGCAACACAGGTGTCTTAGGCTGAGTCCATGGTCAGCGCTTAGGCACCGACCCGTGCTGAGGCGCGCTGACGCTTGTCAGTGAGCCCCTGCAGCCGCAATGAGAGCGGCCTTAGCAGGGGCTCGCGCGCACGCAGGCGTGCGGAGGCGTAGCTCCTAAATTTTTTTCCGTTTCGGTGCTCACGGGAGCGCAGGGCCGGTCACGTCAGCGGGTCGCCCAATGAACCAGCTCCGTGACGTCACTGGTCCGCCGCCCGACACGCCCCCGGACGGCGCGCGAACTAAGGCCAGGGAAAGCACCCGCTTTCCCTCAGTCTCAGCGCGCCTCCGCACGGCTGAAGTCACCATGGACTCAGCCTCAGTTAACCCCTTCAGTGCTTTCTACACATACAGCGTATGTGATGAAGGTGGCAACCACGGGAGCCGTTAGGACGTTCACGGTATGTCATCGGGGATGGGTTGTTTTCTAGGGGGAGTTCGCAACCAGCGCTGGAGACCACAAACCAAAAATGGAGGGACCCCTTCCGTTTACATCAATGGAAGCAGGAAGTGGTGGCGTGGGAACTGGGGCGGGGGGCACGGAGGTGGCAGGGACCCCGTGGCCCCAAGGGGCTCCTTCGCAAAAACAGCACCCTTGTCAAGTGTTTTTCGCACAACATAAAATCCCTCGTTGTAAAGTAACACAAGAGGGACAAGGAGAAGGTCCGTGTTTCGGAACCCGTGTGCCCGGGGTGCCCTAGTGTGCCGAGACGCTCTTCAAAGGGTGCCGCGGGCCCAGGGGGAAAAAGAACCTCAGCTGGCTGCTAAGCGAACACCTCCCACGCGGCCTGCAGACATAGAGGCTGCGATCCGCCTCTCCTCGGCCAGCCGGGCACAGGGAAGTGAGAGAGGAGCCCCTTCTTCTCCAGACAGCGCAGGACGCACCCCGCGGAGCAGCCGACACGTTTGGGGGGTGTGGGAAGGTGGCAGGCAAGAGGGAAGGAGTGAGATCTTTGTAGGGAGGAGAGTGTCAGGGCTTTGTGTGTGGGGAGTGTATGATTGCTTCGTGTGGGGAGGGTGAGGGAGGTTAGTGATGCTTGTGGGTTGGGGGGGGGGGGGGGGGAAGGTACGCGGTGTAAGTAAGAGAAGGGGGTGGGGTGAATGTGGTCTTGATGATTAGGAAAGAAAGCGAGTGTGCGGTGTGAGGGTGAACGTGGAGAGAACGTGTAAGAAGAGGATGTGTGAGTATGTTGGGTGTGTGCTTGTGAAAAGGAGGGTATGCGTATGCGTGTAAGCGAGGAGTGGTTATGGAGGCGAGAAGAGCAGGGGCGCCCCGATATTAAAAAATCATGCAGGGGTGCTCCTGCTCCAAAAAGGCAGAGAAGCACTGGAGTATTTAGTATAACGTTCATCGAACCAATAAGTTGGTTGACACGTTGCACACTCTGGAACCTCACCGTGCATAACTCTCCCCTTACAGACACCAAAAGCTAAGAGGGGGAAAAAAACACCTTTATTTTGACTGTTTTTCCTTTACACAGTCATTACTGAAGGGGGCAGGGCTTCTCCTCTGGCAGTGAAAGGGTTAAGATACAGACCCGCACCTTGTGTCTGCCTGAAGCTGATCCTGGAACTTTGTTACTTCTAGATGCATTAATCCCAGTATGCTCTCCTTCTCCGAGGCGCGGGAGCAACTGGACAGGTTATTGGTGATCTAAAATTAACATTAAAAGAATAGAACACACACACACAAAAAGAAAGGAACATATGAAGTAGTGCCTATACTTTAACCTGATAATATAACTGTTAATGTAGTGAGGACCTAATCTGCTATAGGCTATTCAAATAAACCTAGTGAGGTGGTAGAATCATAAGCTGATGGCATATATAAAATGATTATACGCCCAAAAAATGCAAAACGAAATGAATAAAAAATAGCATATCAACAATAAAAATATAACAATAAAAAATATTTATAAAAGTAGAACCATTTGGAGAGACAAAGTCCTGTTCTAATAGTAAATACACCAAAGTGTCTGCAGCCCGTTTTCAAGGGATCACCAGTCCCTAACAAAAGATCTGCGAACAGAAGAAAACAAAACAGGCGCACACCTAGTGTATTATTGATATAAATTTTTTTTTTTTTTTATATATATATATAACATATTTGTAGTTGGTATATATATATATCGTTTATATATACTACTCACTATTTATAATTTACTCTTCAATTAATTTCTTTTTAAATTCATCTATTATTAAATTTACATTTTTTTAAAAAAAACTGGTTTAATTAAAGTAATTTCATTCGTCGTATTGTTAGTATTAATCTTTGTCCAGATCTAGCTGGGTCATCAGAAAAACAAATTATCTGTGTTTTATGTAAATTATTTGTGTTATATGCAATTGATTGTTTTATATATGTGCTCATTTATCCAATTAGTGGAAATAATTTCCTATATATACTGAAAAGAGACACCTAGCGGGCAACCCCTGATGAAGTCATCGTAGATGACGAAACGCGTAGGGCGTGGCTTAATCATACGGCTGTCATTCACAATTTGACTTTATTGCTGTTGGACTTGAGTTCCTGCATCTCCCGCGTTCCCCGTGAGCTGTGTTGGATCGGCTGCAGCATACATCGGTTTGTAGGAATTCCTGATCTACCCCCACCCGGAGGAACTCTTTTGACGGGCACCGGAGGGAAAAGGCTTCGTTTCCGGTTCCGGGTCATATGGTGGAGTTACACAGGAGAACGCTGGGACCTCGTGGATATCGAGTGGACAGCGTTGTTGGCAAATGAGAGCCAATCTCATACATGCTTGAATTTACAGCACTTTTGTGAGTGGGAATTCTGTTTAATTCTTGGTCTTTTAATATATTTTATATCAATAATACACTAGGTGTGTGGCAAGAAAAAAGATACCCGCTAAAGATTACTCAGGTATACCGTATAGAAAATAACAATTTATTGATTGACACAAAGAGAAATAGATAACAGTACAAAAATATTAAAAAATAGGCTGGGACACGAATACTACCCAAAAGAAACACTGTTGCATGAAATAGGGATAAACTATCAATATAAACCCTAATGCCTTATATAGACAAAAAATAGTAAGAATCACTAAGATATGCAAAAAAACTCTTAGACAGGCTATTTCAAATTTCCAATAAATGAAACATGCATCTGATGTAATAGGTCCCCAAGGACACAGAGTGATAACCAGTATAGACAATACTTCCTCATCAAGCATAAATTCCGCCTCTTAAAAGCAGATGTATAATCCAAACCCACAGCAATTGAATCTCTTTGGGGAATTGGTTGCTGTGCTCTGAGGGTCACTCTGTACAAAGAATTATATAACACACATGTAACATGAAAAAATACGTGCTCTCAAAAAGAGTGCAGAGTGAATAACCTGTGTATTGCACACATGAATATCAAAAGCGTTCAAAGTCCAGGAAGATAATCACAGCAGTGTTATGTAGCATAGTTACGTGACTGCATTATCCAGGGGTCCTGCCTAGCACCCCCACTCCTACGCGTTTCGTCAGAGGACTTAAACTTGGAGTGGTGAGGAAGCTAGGACAAGACACTGTTTAAAAATGGTTGATTTTCGCGCCAAATGAAGGAATAAGCAGCTGTGTGTGATCTTTACTCTGAGTAGTAGTGTGCACTTCCGCGTGTCAAGGTGAGATGCATAGTGTCTACACCCAGTTCCTGTGTTACGTCCCCATGCGTAACGCGCATGCGCAGTGTAACCGCGGGTCAAAAGTTAATGCTGCACAACGTGGTAGCGTATACTTGCTCTGTGCAGGCTTAACGCGTATTGCGCATGCGCAACGTTGGCAAAAAGGACATGCGCAAAGCAGCCAAGATAGGTGGAAAGTTTGCGTGAATACCATGGCAACCTTCATGACGCCATGTCAAAGTGTGCATGCGCCAAACAGCGCGATGCAGAACTTCCCAATCCACTAAGCTAAATAGCTAGTATCCCTTGAGAGGCATTACCGCGCATTATTAGAGGCAACAGTAAAGAGTCTTTAAATGTATATATATTAGACTTTCATGTCTGCATTAAACATCATACATTAGACTCGCACATGCGCAAAGGGGCAATCACATAGAGGCAGCTTGATACTGACTCAGAGAATGTATACAAAGCCCCACTTCTGTGAGCAAATATCTCTCTAAGGGCCTCATGCAGAGAGCAGCGCAAAAAGGAATCTCGCCATTTGCCGGCGAAAATGGAGCTTTAAACCGCCGGAAAAGGCAAGTTTAAAAAAAAGCGCCATTTTTTTTTTTTTGCTTGAAATTCGCCGCGCAGCTGGAGAGTTTCTAATCTCTCCAGTTTTTTTTCCTGCCGTATGCAGAGAGCCGCGATCGCCATCTAGTGGCTGTTCGCGCCAAAAAAATGGCGCGATTTTCAACATTTTTCCTCTCCACCAAGCAGCTGGAGCTCCGCGGCCGGTGGAGGGGAAAAAAAAAAAACGCGATTTTTTCCCCACTAGTTTCAACAGCGCTTATAGCGCTTATAGCGCTGGTTGAAACTCTCCATATGCAGAAAGGCTTGTAAATGCAGTTTTCTGCCCTTTCTGCATATGGAGAAAAAAAACTCTTCAAAAAAGCTAAAATTTTTCCCCCTCTCCAATTCTAAATAGCGCTGCTCTCTGCATGAGGCTCTAAGTGTGATGATTTTGGGGCTCGGCCATTCTCTCCTTCTTGATATTGCATTTTCTGTGGTCAGTATTGCTCACAGAAGTGGGGCTTTGTATACATTCTCTGAGTCAGTATCAAGCTGCCTCTATGTGATTGCCCCTTTGCGCATGTGCAAGTCTAATGTATGATGTTTAATGCAGACATGAAAGTCTAATATATATACATTTAAAGACTCTTTACTGTTGCCTCTAATAATGCACGGTAATGCCTCAAGGGATACTAGCTATTTAGCTTACTGGATTGGGAAGTTCTGCATCGCGCTGTTTGGCGCATGCGCACTTTGTGACATGGCGTCATGAAGGTTGCCATGGTATTCACTAAAACTTTCCACCTATCTTGGCTGCTTTGCGCATGTCCTTTTTGCCAACGTTGCGCATGCGCAATACGCGTTAAGCCTGCACAGAGCAAGTATACGCTACCACCTTGTGCAGCATTAACTTTTGACCCGCGGTTACACTGCGCATGCGCATTACGCATGGGGACGTCACACAGGAACTGGGTGTAGACACTATGCGTCTCACCTTGACACGCGGAAGTGCGCACTACTACTCAGAGTAAAGATCACTCACAGCTGCTTATTCCTTCATTTGGCGCGAAAATCAACCTTTTTTAAACAGTGTCTTGTCCTAGCTTCCTCACCACTCCAAGTTTAAGTCCTCTGACGAAACGCGTAGGAGTGGGGGTGCTAGGCAGGACCCCTGGATAATGCAGTCACGTAGCTATGCTACATAACACTGCTGTGATTATCTCCCTGGACTTTGAACGCTTTTGATATTCATGTGTGCAATACACAGGTTATTCACTCTGCACTCTTTTTGAGAGCACGTATTTTTTCATGTTACATGTGTGTTATATAATTCTTTGTACAGAGTGACCCTCAGAGCACAGCAACCAATTCCCCAAAGAGATTCAATTGCTGTGGGTTTGGATTATACATCTGCTTTTAAGAGGCGGAATTTATGCTTGATGAGGAAGTATTGTCTATACTGGTTATCACTCTGTGTCCTTGGGGACCTATTACATCAGATGCATGTTTCATTTATTGGGAATTTGAAATAGCCTGTCTAAGAGTTTTTTTGCATATCTTAGTGATTCTTACTATTTTTTGTCTATATAAGGCATTAGGGTTTATATTGATAGTTTATCCCTATTTCATGCAACAGTGTTTCTTTTGGGTAGTATTCGTGTCCTAGCCAATTTTTTAATATTTTTGTACTGTTATCTATTTCTCTTTGTGTCAATCAATAAATTGTTATTTTCTATACGGTATACCTGAGTAATCTTTAGCGGGTTTCTTTTTTCTTGCCACATTACTATTATTGACCCGTGAGCACCGCCTGCTATGGAAATTCCATTATATACTGGCTTATGGTGACCTTCATTTTGTTTGATTCGATGCTACACTAGGTGTGCGCCTGTTTTGTTTTCTTCTTTACACACACACACACACACACACACACACACACACACACACATCACATCACCCTGAGGAAGGTCCCTCCACGAGGACCGAAATGTTGATTTATGATGTACCACTTTCACTAAATACACTTTTTTCTCAACTACCCCCTTGGGTGCCGTCTCTTGATTCCGGATTCCATACGGTATTGTATAACTGCATTATCTTCATGGGACATGCACCAACTATCATACTTTGTTTGTAGGAGTGAGTGTCAGTATCAAGGCCAAAGTGAGCCAATACACTGGATCTCTTAGCATCAATGTAACAAGGTGCTGTAGGGGAGGCAAAACGGGTGGTGGGGATGTATATGGATTACATCCCACACCAGTGCAAACTGTATGTTCAGGGGCACAGGGAGTAGAGGGGGGTCACATCCCAGCGCTCCCCACCCAACTCACAGACTGCAGCTTCCTGCGACACTCCCCCTGCTCCTGCAGTTCGCCGACCTCAGGACTCCCCCCGTATACGGAGCTGCACCTGCGAGACGCACAGAGCATGAAATAAAACGGGTTTGTTTTCGTTTTATACCTTCCCAATGCCACCCTGTGCCAAGAATTAGATAGTTAGCTCTATGGAGCAGGAGCATGCGCCCGAAAATGTCTATGTACATCGCTGCAGAAATTATTATAATTAGTCATTAAACCGATAAAAAGAAAAAATAGAATTTCCCTTCAAACAAAATATATATATTAAAAAAATATATATAGTTAAATGGTAGAGATGTTTCAACCGCTTAGATGCCAGACAAACAGCTCTAGCACAGAAGGGGTTACCCGCGGAAGTGTTGCACCCTTACAGTTGCGTGATCCTGCCCTCCGTGTTCTTCAGACAGGTTAGGATGGACAAGACGGAAGACTTATTCTCGAAGATCCGCCGGCATTCTGCGTTCATGTTCTCACTGCGGACACACAAGAAGAGCAGGGTCCTGCCATACTGAGTATATCACATATATTACCACCATACTTTTTCACTGCCCCACGAAAACCTCATTTAGGTTTTGAAGTCTACTGGTCTCGTTTAAAGACCACTTCGCTGCTAGCGGGCCAGAGAGGCACTGTGCAGCAGCATGCTGGCCTCTTCTGCATTGAAAGGGTTAAATATGGGCAGCTGAACAGAGGTACAAGGGTACAGGTTGCTATTTGGGGTTTGAGGGGGCTGGAGCTCAGATTCCCTTCTCCGCTGTCATGGAAGCTGTCTCTGGGGTGGGTTTTCTGACTGCACTTATTCCAGGTGTAATGCAGCAGTTAGAATCCTTGGGAAACGTCCACATTTAAAGTGGAAAGGAAGCTAAAAAGGGACATATATCTTTCGCTATATTATATATACACATATATATTAGGGTCAATAAAATAAAAACATTTTCGGCTACTTTTTGGTGTGCCTAGCTCTTTCTTTTGATTATATATATATATAGAAGAAAAAAAAAAGAAAAAAAAGCACCAGTTCCGTAAATATAAAGTAATGCGTAGAGTTTATTAAAAAAACCAGAGTGGGCGTCGTGACGCAGTGACGCGATTACGCTCTGGGGATGGAGGCACCCGTTTGAACCACGCATCCGCTGCCAAAGCGAGGTCTGACACACAGGAAGTTTTTCACCTCCAACTGAGGTTTGACACACGGGAGGTCCGTTTAAGCCGTAGGAGGAAAGTATTCTCACTAACATCAGGATACACCAGCCAATCAGACCGCACGTCGAGGTATTTAGCTCCGTGCTCTACCAGGTCTGCCAACAGTACACCGACTTTACATCTGAGAAGGGACATTCTCTAGTTGGTGACTATTGTTTTATACTGGGTTCTTATCGGCTATATGGATTGCTATTGAATCAACTGATATTCCAACTGGTTGTTTTCCTCCCTTACAATCTCCTGCTCCCTCGCCTTGCCATCCCCTTATATGTCACTTGCCTATTGCTACTATCTGATATTGATTGCTTTTTAATCACACCAGTTGAACATTGGTCCTTTTGACCACTCTGTTTTTTTTAATAAACTCTACGCATTACTTTATATTTACGGAACTGGCGCTTCTTTTTTTCTGTTTTTTGTTATTATCACTGTGGTCAGGCTTGACCATATAGAAGCTTTGCATCCTCCGTACAGACTGTCCCTGTGCCTTAATTACCTATCTATCCCACATTATTCACGTATTACATTATTATAATTACCTTCTATATAATTCACTCTTAGCACACTTTTTGCACATTACATCATTTATAATTAACGTACTAGCTCTACTATTTGTTTTTGTGTATATATATATATATATATACACACATACATATATACCCCATTCCAAGTTAAGCATTTTTATTTTATTTTTTATTGCGTGCACCAGGCATCCGTCATATGTATTTATGGGACAGCACGCAGGTAAGTAAATCAAAAATGTTTTATATTTGATAGAAGACACAAAAAACGACGTTTCGGTCCCCCAGTGGGACCTTTCTCAAGTATGGTCTGTTATTGCTTTATGGGATAAGCACCAAAACTTATTTACTTGCATATGGTGTGCCGCTGTGCATTGGATTCTATATATATATATATATATATATATATATATATATATATATATATATTTGTAGCCCCCTGTAAACAGCACAGGCTATACCTATCTTCCTTCTACTGTGGTAAATCCTGTTAAGATCAGGCGCCAGTAATCATTATGGGTTTTCCCCCTTCATAGCTCTAACCTGAATGGTAGATGCTGACCTGGACTCTGCTGCAGGCGTGAGCAAGAGGGGAGGTTCTGCTGACATCACGAGGGGCGGGGCTAGCTCTATATTTAGCAGCCAACTCCTGCGAGTAGTGGTTGTTCTTCGTCCTTGCTGTGTGCCATATTCCTCTCTGATTGATGGTTCTTCAATAGAGATAGTAGCGTAAGAAGAGTTCGAGCGAGCAGTGAGACCAAGAGTCTAGAGCGGCTGAGTATTAGGCCGTAAGCCTAAAAGAACGGTCCGAGGAGTATCAGGAGGCTACTGGCTCCCCGGCGCAGCGTGCCGGTTGAGAGCGAGAGGAATCAAACCGATCAGCGTCTATAAGTAGAGCTCATAGAGCATCTATAAGTAGAGCTCATAGAGAGAATCATAGACTGGTGGACCAATGCCCTCACCCCGCTGCCAGGGGTGATGGGGAGAGAATTCAAGACCCACCTCGAGGCTAACCTCGGGGGTGGGCCACGGGGTATTGCCGCCCTAGCTCAGACCATCCTGTCAGCAAAGTGACTTGGAGGGAAGGAGAGGAGGTGGTCGTGGGAGTTGAGCAGGTTGTACTTGGCACTGGCGATTGATGTGTGGCTTCTGGAAGCTTTATCGTTGGGCTATCGTTGCATTGTCAAATAAAGAGACTGTTCTGCACCCGTAAAGACTGTGTGTGATTTGGAGAGTATAACCCTGGGACCCGAGGGGTTCTTCTATACCGGTCCTATCCCATTACCCTGGGAGTATAGAAGATGGAGGCGCTGCACCACTAAGATAATATGGAGGCTACTACCCCAGAAGCCCGGTCCTGGCTCCCCCACAACATCGCGGGAAGCTCAGGCCCTCCTGTTCCTCACAGGTACGCCCCACACCGCATGTAACCAGCCCCCATGCACCCCTCACACTCCCGTAGAGACTGGGGGGGGGGAAACAGGGTTACATATTATATGCACACAAAAAAACAAGAAACACAGCGCACAACGCTCATAGTGCATTAAATGATATCTTTAGTAACCAAAATAAGAAGGTAAGTATTGTGCGTACATAAAACAAAATTTAAACAAGCATTTCAGGGTTATTGTTACCCAAGCACCAACGGACGCCTGTGATGGTCTCGTGGCTCTCTCCTTCTCACTCCAACAACCTCGATGTAGGGCCTGGAAAATCTCCACTCCAAACGCTGGTGTTTTGGCCTCTCGCCTTAGGGAAAGGCTAGTGCAGCTTCAGCAGTCCAGAAAAAGACCTCCGCTTATATGCGTTGTGCCCGTCACTGCATAAATCTCGTGTATAACGGAGCAGCGGAGTACACGCGGTTTTGCGTCCTGGTCGAGAGCTTCTTCCGGGTCTGTGACGTCACAAGATCGCGAGACTTCGTCGCAAGTCTGCAGGACACCGGATCAGTTCTCTGGGAGTGCTGGGATGTAGAGGGTTCGCAAATGTCATCAATCCTACGCGTTTCGAAACCACAGAGGGTCTCTTCATCAGGGATGAAGAGACCCTCTGTGGTTTCGAAACGCGTAGGATTGATGACATTTGCGAACCCTCTACATCCCAGCACTCCCAGAGAACTGATCCGGTGTCCTGCAGACTTGCGGCGAAGTCTCGCGATCTTGTGACGTCACAGACCCGGAAGAAGCTCTCGACCAGGACGCAAAACCGCGTGTACTCCGCGGCTCCGTTATACACGAGATTTATGCAGTGACGGGCACAACGCATATAAGCGGAGGTCTTTTTCTGGACTGCTGAAGCTGCACTAGCCTTTCCCTAAGGCGAGAGGCCAAAACACCAGCGTTTGGAGTGGAGATTTTCCAGGCCCTACATCGAGGTTGTTGGAGTGAGAAGGAGAGAGCCACGAGACCATCACAGGCGTCCGTTGGTGCTTGGGTAACAATAACCCTGAAATGCTTGTTTAAATTTTGTTTTATGTACGCACAATACTTACCTTCTTATTTTGGTTACTAAAGATATCATTTAATGCACTATGAGCGTTGTGCGCTGTGTTTCTTGTTTTTTTGTGTGCATTTAGGGGGGACCAGAGCCATCCCTGGTGTCACAGCTGCAGACGCTCCATAAATATTCATACTATACACAAGGTCACCTATTTAATTGTATCACATTCATCACGTTATTTATATATTGTTGTTGCGCACTTTTCTTTTGTTCACCTATTTCATTACATATTATATATATATCACATACACATACATACTGTACACACTAGCCTCCCATTAAATAATATACTCACATGAGCCAATATGTCCCCCGGAGAATAAACTCCTGACATTTGATCAGCGCCTGTGACACTCGCAACGTCTGATAAACCGCGCTGAGCACGCTCTGAAACAGCAAAGAAATGCGTCAGGGTGCATACACACACCTCATTCCCATGTGTTACAGTAAAAAGCAGTGGTATGGTGTTTCATCTCGGGACCACAAATCCGTTATAGAAGGATCTCTGCCATGTTTATGTTACTGACCAGAGAGCAGGAAAGATCACAGGATATATATATATATATATATACACTGTTTAACGCACACACGACCGTCCTTATGTTACAGTTTCTCTCCATTATTTTAGAATAACATCTGTTTTTCTTGTCAAAGGCCTCTTCCAGGCTGAGAGTCGCTCGCTCGTGCGCTCGAGCAAAACAATTAAAGTAAATTGTTGGGTCCATTCTGCGCGCGCACGTGAGCGTGCAGAGGTGCGATGTTTGGCGAGACAAATATTGTTGTATTTGTCGCGCTTGCCCTGGTCACGTGTGTGGTTCAGCCAATGAGGGCGAACCGCTCACGTGACATCACAGGCACGCCCCCCCATGTGCGCAACTAACTGGCCAGGAATAGCCCAGCGCCTGACGTCACAGCGCTCGAGCGCCAGCGAGCGCACTCCGACCCTGGACGAGGCATAACCATCTCCACATTGATACAAATAGTATTAGTTAAAAGTGAAAAAGCAACAGTTACAAAATAATCCTCAGACTGCGCGTCACCTGCAGGTGATAGTGACCAGAACTATATTAATCGCAATGTGACATTCACTAGCAGAGAACCAATACTTTTCAATTTTCTCTCCCGCTACTTTTTACTCACAATTCCACTGTTTTTTGTTTTTAAGGAAAGTTATTTTTAATATAAAGGCACAGTACCACTACTTTTGTCAGGCCTCTTTGACCACTGCCTGTGCTGTCCCACCTTGCAGGGGACAGACACATTACCCTCACCTTTGCTGTGGAGCAGTCGGACATGACATCGACCGTTGGAAGGAACCTGGGATAGTCAAAAGCAGCTGGAGAATACAACAAGAAGTGAGGAGATTACAGATCAGAGTGATTGGGATGGAGAGATGGCGGGTTTATAGATCACACACACAAGCGTAGACACACAGAGCGTCCTAGCATCCTGTTGAGTAAAGGTGGGAGTCTTTTTGGATAGGTCTCTACTAGCTTGTGACATTTTTGCCCATTCTTCATGGGACGATTGATCCAGTTCTGATAAGTTTCTTGGGGATCGTCGATGGACTGCAATCTTCAAATCTTGCCATAAATGTTTGATTGGATTCAAGACAGGACTTTCACTCAAGAACATTAACTCTCTAATTGTTCAACCACTCCAGTGTAGCTTTGGGTCATTGAAACTGGGGGGGAAATTCATATTTCAGCAGGACAGAGTCTTGGCTGAACTCAATCAGGTTTTCCTCAAGTATTCACCTGTACTTTGCACCGTCCATTCTCCCCTCTATCCTGACAAGCTTCCCAGTCCCTGCTGAAGAGAAGCAGTCCAATAACATGATGTTGCCACCACCATGCTTGACAGTTGGGATGGTGTTGCCCGGGTGACGTGCAGTGTTGGTTTTGCGCCAGATGTAATGCTTGAAACTTAGACCAAAAAGTCAAATTTATGTCTCGTCTACCACAAAACCTTTTTCCACATGTCTGCAGCATCATCTACATGCTTTTTCGAATGGTCTAAATTCCCCGTATTACGTCTTGCGTAAGCTCAACACTGCACATCATCCCAGTCAACACCATCCCACCTGTCGAGCATGACTAAAAATAGTTAGTTTGAAAAAAAATGTGCATACATTATTTGTAATTCAACAAATTGTGACATTATTGGTAGGGAGTGAATACTTCTGCAAACATCTGTGTATATGGTGTGTGATTGATATATATATATATTTATATATATTTGTGATAGATATGTGCTGGAGTAGTGCAGCCAGTGTGCTTTCCAGCCTACAGACAGTTAATCTCCTCTGGAAAGCTAGCAGAACCTGCAGCTAATCAGACTGGTCTCCTGAATGAATAGGAGTTTAAGAGGCAGACACAGTGAGATTGTTTTCCGCAGAGAGGGGGAGAGTTTTTTTCCCCAATCAGGAAGGAAACTGGTTGGTGCAGTTCCCCAGGCCTGCTAGATGCTGGACACAGGGCCTGCTGGGACTGCCTGGGTTGCACACCCAGGAAGAACAAGCCTGCTGAAGAGGGAAGGACATGAGACTTCTGTGGGAGCAGGGCTGGATCCAGAGGGATTTCCTGGACTGTCTTGGGTCTGAGTCCCCAACAACACATAAGAACTTTGATATTGTCATATATAGTATATCTGTAAACATGAGTATGTTTTGGGCTGGTAACCATTTAGCTGGCTAGCCAATTAGAGAGGGATCTGCTGTGCAGTCAGTCTCCTAAAGAGGAGTAGGTGTTATTTTTATGCTTTATTTTCGTAAAGGCCTACTGTGGGCCTACTGTAGTTTTGTTTATCCCCTGTAAATAAAACCCTGTTCAACGAACTCTAGAGTTTCCTGGCTTGAATTTGGGATAAAAGACCCTGCAACGTGACTGGGATATACATACACACACACACATACATACATATTGACTTTCCTTTTGCATAATAACAACATTTCTGTGTCAAATCTTCCAGCCATTTCCAACTCCAGACAGTATGATTACATGCATCCAGGCCCCTCTGACAGAGAAAGGTTCAAGAGGTGCTTAGCAGCTTTGTAGTTATAGGGGCAGATGCTTCCCTGTGCCATACAGAATGACCCACATCTCAGCATGTACCGTGCACAGCGCTCCTGCTAGGGGTGCGAGACTGGACAGGAGATGTGAACACAGGACAGAGCTAGAGAGGAACCAGCTAAACCACAACTCACGATCTCTGTAGATGACCCCCATGAGATCGTAGCACTCGCTGCTCATCATGACGAGCGGGTTTTGCTCTGTGGTTCTGGAGACATCCCGGACCTGCAGGTTTGGGTCCAAGGAGTAGTAGTGGCCCTCATAGAAATACCTCTGGCTCTGAGGAGCCACACCAGTCTGTTTAGACACCAAATCCAAGAATATTCCAGCGCTGCCATCAAGAGGAGAAGAGGGAGCAGAGAGAAACTACGTCAGAGACACACGGCTTCTGTTTAATATGCCGAGAGGATGCCTTCCCAGTGCCGGAGAAGAGATTAGCCCCACTCAAATGAATAGGACTAAAATCTTCCCTAGCGCGGGGACGCGCTTCACAGTATATTCTAAGGACCACTAACAGCAGATAGAGATATTTATCTGAACACGTCTGCATATTTATATAACACCCATGAGTGGGTCTGTGTGTTTTTCACAGGTCCCCACACATGCTTTAGTCACTCGGTTGTCACATGTCATACAAAAGGGATCAAAGCAGCTACACTCACAATTAAGAAACCCAATTTAATTTTTGTTATCAGCGCAGGTGTGCGTTTAATAGATACAAAAAGGACAAAAATAGAAAATGGACACCCAACTTACCGTAAATTTATTTTCCTGGAGAGTCCATCTATGGCAGTGCTCACCAATGGGTTAAGTTCCACCCTCCAGCTTTGATAGATTTCTGCCCTACCTGTGGGAGGACCTATAAGTAGCCCCTCCTTTTCTCCCCATTGGGATGGTACTGGTGAGCACTGTCATGGATGGACTCTCCAGGAAAAGAAAATTACAGTAGGCTGGGTATCAATTGTCTATTTTCCTGGTTGTCCCCATGGCAGGGGTCACCAATAAGACTTGCCAAAGGGGTAAGCACATAAAAAAGTTTGTGTGTAGGGAGGGGGGGGGGGGGGGGCCTAGAATAAAACACCACACTCCATGACACTTAAATATGATCTTTAAGTAGTGACAATTGACTGCAGGACCTTCCTGCCAAAGCCTGCATCTGCTGAATAGTGCTTAATAAATGTATTAATGGAAGTCCATACTGCTTTATTAAAATGTCGGCCAGCTAATGGAATATCTGTATTCCTTATTTCCTTAATTTTGTGAAAGTTCTCTGTGAAGTAGAGACAGAAAGGAAGAGCTCTAAATTGCCAGTGAACTACCCCTATTGCAGATCTCAGATACTTTCTGTGTCTGTGACATATGGGTATGTGGAAGTAGACATCCTTTAGATCTTCTGATACAACCCTTGTCCACTGCGGAAATAATGGTCTTGAGGGACTCCATTTTTAATTTCCTTAATCTTAGCAGCGTGTTTACGCCTCTTAGGTCAAGGATTGACCTGAATGTTCCGTTCACCTTTTTTTACGAGGAACATTGGGGAGTAGATACCTAGGTATCTTTTTTGTGTTGCAACTGGTTGGATCGCATGAATACCATAAACTACTGGATACTGCTGGTTATTTACTGTCTGGAAAGCTTGTTTCCTGGACATCGGGATCTTATAAACCTGTGTTTTCCTGGTATTGTCTTGAATTACAGATAGTACCCTCTGTAGACCATGTTGAGTACCCAGGAATCCATAATCGTTTGCACCCAAAGGTCCCGAAATTGCAGGAGTCTTCCACCTACATAGAATGCTCGAGCTCCCCTCATCTCATGCGAACTTCCCAGTCACTCTATATGGGAGGTCCACCTCTTGGCCCACAAAAAAAAGAGAGCTCTGGCCTCCACGCTAGGAAGCTGTTCTTGGGTAGCCCCTGCCGGCCCTATAGGTTCTCATATCTCGGCTGTTAGGCCTCTCATTGATACTTGAAGTCAGACATCAAATCTTCTTTTCCTTTCCTGTTGTAGGAACAGACATTTGTCTCTCAATGATGGAATCTAGCTTCCTACCAAACAAATGATATCCCTCGAAAGAAATTGAACACAGATTGTTCTTTGAGGATGAATCTGCCTGCCAAGGTCGTAACCAAAGCTCTTGTCTGGTTGTGAAAGACAGCCCCATTAACCTTGCTGCTAGCTTAACTGAATCCCGTGAAGCCTCCGCTACAAAATCCGCTGCCACTTTTAGTTCAGAGACTGCTCCAACTATCTGGGCTCTTTTAACTTCCATCTACAGGGTCTCTTCCACATTAGCAATCCATAACTTCATTGCTCGACACAGATGTTATGGATATAGAAAGTCTGCAGGCTGTACCTGCCGCAGTTAATTATTTCTTCAAGGTGTTCTCCATCCACCTGTCCATAGCATCTTGAAAGGAGGTTGCGTCGTGTACAGGAAGAGTTGTTCTTCTGGCAAACCTTGACACTGCCACATCCAGCTTTGGGGGAGAATATTTTGCTTTCATTTATTTTTCCTTGAAAATGTCCTAGTCAAGGATACTTTCTTGTCTGGCTAGGACCATTCTACCTTGATCATATCCTTCACGACATCGTGAACTAGGAAGGTTCTTGGATTTCTATGTAGTCTCCTGAATAGGCGATCCCTAGGTTCTGAAGGGCAAGGCTCGTCTTCGATCTGTAAGATCTCTCTTACTGCTTTGAGAAGCAGGAGTATGGATTCTAGATCAAAAGGTGGATGACTCCTCTGTTGAAAGTTCATTCTCTGATTCCATTTTCAGCTCCAGCCTGGTGAATCGTTAGTGTTCTGAATTCTCAGAAGAGAAGTCCTCCTATCTTTCCAGGCTAGTGTATGATCTTTCCTACTTTTAGCCTCTGCGCGATTTCGAAGACGCTGCCTCAATGCCCTGCGTTACTGCTTCCTTCATCAATGAGATGAAATCCGACATTGGCTGAACTGGGTCCTTTGCCGTGTCTTTAAGGCAATCCTCACAAAGTGGCCTCTTGGCCTTCTTCCTGACAGTCGGTTCTGTTGGGACTCTAGCCACTGTATCCTTTTGTTGTGGTCCTGGAGTACTGACATAATGGGAATCAGTAATTACAGCCATCTCTTTTAGAAAACAAAAATCACAATAGTACTACTACTTTCTCCCTGGGGCTTACCTTGGGACTTTTATACCCGAACTACTTGAACAGCTTATATCCATTATGTATCCTGGCTAGGATCTGATAGGCTTGCAGATTCTTTAAGCAGTGTCTATAGTTAGATAGGCTTGCAGCATTACTTTGCAGCACTTGAGCAGGCTCCCAGTGTGTATGCTGTCCTCTGCGTGTCCGTAATCTTTCTGCAGAGTAGCAGGACAGCGTCCGTCTGCTAAGGGTTTTAAAATCCTCCGCTGACGTCACCGCAACCTCTCTCACAAGATCCCCTGCTATGCCGTGCGTCTTCTGGGTTGAAGTGCGCGTGGCTGCCCAAGCGGCTTCAGGACCTGCGAGCCTGAACGGCTATTTGCAGCATGGCCTTCTGACGGCTCTACGGAGCAGCAACTCCTTGGAGTGCAGACGTCCGGGCTTCAGCGGGAGAGAGAGGCAGAGAACTCCCGTGGATCAACTACTAAGTACTCAGGTAAGTCCCTTCTACATTACAGAAAAACACTTACCTCTACCTCAGCTAGGTAGGACAAAAAAAAAAAGACTACCTGGGGGGAAAAGGAGGGGCTATTTATAGGTCATCCCACAGGTAGGTTTCTGTCCTCTCTCAGCTGGAGGGTGGAACGTAACCCATTGGTGACCACTGCCATGGGGACAACCAGGAAAATATCAAGGAAATATTCAAGGAATGGACTTGATGGTTTCCCCCGTGTGCTGCATCTCTCTGCTGTCCGGGTGTCACCGCCTGTTGTCATTTATGGTTCTGCCTGTGACAGGGACCATCTGCTGTCAGCGGAAAGGGGTGTTTCAAAGGTTGGGATTTTAAAATAAAATGTTAATTTCAGTCTCAATTTTCTTAGCAGTGATGTATCCCCAGAAGTACCTCGGCTGCCAGATCATTTACTAACATTGCATCTTCCTGTTATCGTCGGAAAGATGAAAGTTCCATGAAATTACATGGAAGCCCCAATCCTACCTGGAAATGTGGCCTTTTCATTTATTTTTATTTACATCATTGGAACCAGGCGATCCTCTAGTAATGGACTGTGCTATTTTCAGTGCCGGAGACCCCGGTTCCCGAGATAATTACAGCCAAATCTCAAGTGATCCGCAATCCAATAGGAAGCAACATTATCAATCGTTGTGGATTACTATGGGTAGTGTAAGGTGGCTATGTTGAATTTTCAATGCGGTACCATCACCATCAGCGGTAACTCAGAAACGGTATCTCAGAAACCCGGGACCTCAGCTGCTGAAAATAGCGAGGGTCAGCACCGAAAAACTCTTTGAGGTACCTGGAACTCCCTGCGCGATAAACAACATCATTAAAGAGGTAACATGTTTTTTTGGGGGAGGGTTTCGGTGTTTA
The DNA here is from genome assembly GCF_040206685.1 of Ascaphus truei. Lineage (NCBI taxonomy): Eukaryota > Metazoa > Chordata > Amphibia > Anura > Ascaphidae > Ascaphus > Ascaphus truei. The sequence continues at coordinate 60,191,424 of NC_134491.1, read as the reverse complement.
GCTGCTATTAAAGGAGCAATCCAAGCAATATCCTACATGTGTGTTTTTAAAATAAATCAGTTCTGCAGTATTAGATAATTCTGACTACTTTTCTTTTTATTCAACTCTTAATGCCCTTTTTAATGAGTTTTGAAGCATCCTGTGATTTCTATAGCAGGCTTTAGCCCACCTCACCTGCAGCGCAAGATCTCTGCAACACTTTCCTGTTTGTGATCATTTGTTGCCAATGTTCCCAGCAGTGTGAGCTGCAAACTGTAACAATAGATAATGTTTCCTTAGTAATATAAGAATACATTGTAGCTGCTGAGTTACACTGACTGAAGAATTCATTGAAATTTAAAGGCAGCCATTTAGTGAACCCTGAGAATCAGAATCTCTGCTGACCGATTACGGGAGAACTAATAGATCGGCAGCTTAAGTAATTCATTTCAAATAAAGGTAATCAAATGCCGCATATAATATATATATATATATACACAATTTTTTAAGTGCTGCTGGGATTGCCTCTAAGCTGCAGACAAGGATTCAGGGTAGCTTACTACAAACTCGTAGACTAATCTCAGATCTAAGACCTGTATTCTGTAACGTTTGGCCGGCCTGTCTAGCACTGCAGGTGTCAGGTGTCAGAGTGGCTCACGTGTTGTAAGTGTGTACGTAGATCCTGTGCGTGCTGGCCTGCGGCAGGGAGAACACGTGGATGACCATCCGTTGTAGGACATTGTTGGTCTCGGCGAAGAACTGTTCGAAGCCCCAGCACTTCTCCTGGTCAGCTTCAAGAATGTTGGGCAGGATGGATTCCAGCTGAACCCTCAGGCCCCTAAGGTGCAAAGAGAAACGGTGGCAGAAATACGGTGACATGGGGCACGGTGCTTTAAAAAGTAGGGGTACAGTGTTGTGATAAAGCTCCTTTTAAAAAGCTTTTGTCCATTGACTAGAGAGGGAGGAAGATCACAAGATATACACTAGTTATCAACAAACCTACAAGCTTGTATCAAGAACTCAACCAGTACATCCCACCTACAGTACTGGACATCCGCCCTTGCTGGCAATGGACAAGAGAATGTGACACGTTCATGACATTGAGTGAAAGCCCATTCACTAAAGCAGGGGTGCTCAACCCCGGTCCTCAAGGCCCCCCGACAGGTCAGGTTTTTAGGCTATCCCTGCTTCAGCACAAGTGGCTCAGTCTTTCACTGAGCCACTGATTGAGCTACCTGTGCTGAAGCTGGGATATCCTTAAAACCTGATCTGTTGGGGGTATTGAGGACCGGAGCTGAGCCCCCCTGCACTAACGGCAGACCCTGCAGTGTTGGGACAGCACGGTGAAAGTTCTCATGTGCTGCCGCACAGACGGCTGGACGGTTATTCTCTTACATGGACAGGCGGCAGGTAACCGGCAGCTCGTAAATCCACTCAATGGGGCCGTCCTCCCTCTTCTGCACTCCTGCAATGGCGCGGTGCGGCTTCTCTGTCGTTATTTTGTGCCTGTGTTAATTAGAAAAAATATGTATTGCATTAGCTAATGATGAGCCTCCACTAATTGCACCTATATCCACTCCCTATAACTCCTCCTATATCCACTCGCTATAACTCCTCCACTAACGGCATCTATATCCTATCCCTATAACTCCTCCCCTAGCTGCTCCTATATCCTATCCCTATAACTCCTCCCCTAGCTGCTCCTATACCCGCTCCCTATAACTCCTCCCCTAACTGCTCCTATTTCAACTCCCTATAACTCCTCCCCTAACTGCTCCTATATTGGCTCCCTATAACCCCTCCCCTAACTGCTCCTATATCCACTCCCTATAACTCCTCCCCTAACTGTTCCTATATCCACTCCCTATAACTCCTCCCCTAACTGTTCCTATATCCACTCCCTATAACTCCTCCCCTAACTGCTCCTATATCGTCTCCCTATAACTCCTCCCCTACCTGCTCCCTATAACTCCTCCCCTAACTGCTCCTATATCGTCTCCCTATATCTCCTCCCCTAACTGCTCCTATATCTGCTCTCTATAATTGCTCTATACACCGGTCCTATAACCTCTCCCCATTTGTAATCTATACTCTATGCGCTCATAAAAATCCCTAACACTTCCAACGTCCTCACATGGTCTCCTTGTTCCGTCTGGG